>NC_068390.1:28128481-28130981 GCF_023724105.1 Carassius gibelio
GACTAGATAGTTATTTAATCATATCTCAGCTTATATCATGATGTAATTTAATTTGACATTTCATATAATTATTATAATTATTAGCTTTTCATCAACTCTGAGTTTGATCACTGAGTGTTACATGTGTGGTGTTTAACGCCGTAATGGAATTATTAAGCGTTTTCTGTGTTTCTCACGTCTTTAAATGAGTATATCTTCTCTCCATGTCTCACAACAGCGAGGCGCTCTGTTCTTCAGCTTTACTGCGGGTCTCTTGGGCGCCTTTAGCTTGATTAAAATCTATCACCTCATTCCCTGGTTCAGCGAGCTCATTTACGCTTTCTTCATGGAAGTTTGGCGGGACATCGCTCCCTAAACGCACACTTTTCTCTCGCTGTCAAATTATCAGCCAGAAGCCATATCCCTTCACCGTGATGCAGTGCCGTACCTATTTTCACCTGTATGACATTAGAATACTCCTAGAGAAGCCCGAGGCGTGAATTTCTGATGGGTTAAAGGACAGGAGGAGAGAAAATCAGTGTGTGTTTGGTGAGGAACACACACCGTCTTCTGGACTCGCTCTGATTTAGGTCAGCGACAGTAAGTGAACAGAGTAGTTGACCCAAAAATGAAAATGTCCTGAAAATACACAGATGCTCAGGGCATCACTTGCTCACTGTAAGTGAATGGGTGCCGTCAGAATGAGAGCTGATAAAAACATCACAATAATCCACAGTCCATCAGTGAACATCTGGAGAAGACAAAACCTGAAACACATCCAGCATTAAGATGATTTTAACTCAAACACACAGAGTCTATAATCATAATAACATGAGGCTTCTCTCGTTCATCTTTATTCTTTCTTGGCCTTTGACTATTTCAACCGAACACTTTCTGTATTTAAAGCAGAGATCTGTATCACACCCACAAGAGCCTGACCTTTATTTAAACAGAACGAGTTTTGTTCTTTTTTTTTCTTTCTTGCCTAAGACTTAAAAGTCTACATGAAGTGATGTTCAATAAATGTAAATGAAAATGCAATTCAAATGTAAAAATGTAAAATAATCATTGTTTTATATACAAAGTGGAAAAAATAAAGTGTATGTTAAAAAAAAAGAAATTAAAAAAAAAAAAAAACTTGTACAACTTTTTTCAAATTAAACATGAAATTTTCTATCAGAAATTCCAAGTTAATTTTTCAAACTGCAAAGAAAAAAGAAACGCTGAATTAAATTTGATATTTGATGAAGAAAACCTGAGTATTTTCTTGTAAAATGTATTTAAATAATTGTTTCATTTTATTTTTATTCCTATTATATATAACTTTTTTAATTTAACTTAAATTTAAAATGTAACTTTTTTAATTAAACATAAATTTTTCAATCTGATGTTGCTTCTGTCATGATCCGGTCACTGAACTTCCATTAATGCACCACCAGAGGTCATCGACTCTCACACTATACAGTACACCCTGGACTACATTTCCCATGATCCATTGCACCAATCACATTCACCTGATAGCAATCACACAATCATCAGACACGCTTTATAAGCATTGGACTTCCTTTCACACACTGCCGAGTATTGTTCTGCGAGTATCCTTCTCCTAATGAAAAGTTTCATACAAAGCAATTCTATGTTTGTTTTCATAGTCTTGTTTCAGTTTCTAGTTTTCATAGTTAGTCTTTGTCTTGCTTTGCCCTGTTACTTGTGCTTTGACCCTTTCTCTGGATTCAGATGATGCATAAATCTCAATTTTGAAAGACTGGTTTTGTGCTCCAGGGTCACATACGTATCCTTTGTATTGTTGTTTTAGTAACAAACTACTGTAATGACCTTTTTTGTCTCCACAGAAGGGCCACCATTTGAACTGACATGCTGGTGAGTAAATTCATTTTATTTTGGGTGGACTGTTGCTCTAAAGCTCAAACAAAGCCCTGGGACAGATGCAGGGCAAGAATAGACGTTACCCGTGTGAATCTTCAGGCTTTTGTTGTGAGCTCGAATCATGAGGAGTGCACAGAAAACAGATCCGTGCTCTGGAGAGCCAGTAATTGTGGAGGGTTGGGACTGTGAAAGTGCTGTGATTGTGTGTCAGTCCCATCTGAGCAGCTCCTGATGAGACTTCAACAAAAGACTGTGTTGAACACAGAAGTTCAGAGGCGTCGTTCGCTCTGATGATGACAAGAGAAGTTCATCCGCTGGAGCTCTTTTTAGCGTTACTCCATCAGCAGCTTTAAGACAAAAATACAGGTCTTCTCAACAGAAAGCTGTGTTTTATCCGTCTCGCTCAATGCACAATCCAGTAATTAGCAGGTCTTCTATTGTGTGACGAGATGCAAATGATGGGCTTGAGGAGTCCGACCCGATAATTAAAACCTGAACCCTTTAAAACCCTCCAAACCGTTGTTTCACACACATGGTTATGTTTGACTTCGGCTGTGTGTGAAGAATTTCTGCACATTATCACAGCTACTTAAGCCGATGGATACATTTTGTATTTTAATAACTAAATAAATAC
>NC_068390.1:28133481-28170981 GCF_023724105.1 Carassius gibelio
CAAATAGCCATGACATCTATTGCAAATGTGCATATTGCATGCTAAATAGTTTGTCCTTTGGGGTTTTCCTTTCATTCAGTGGAAGTCCTTGCATTGCATTAAAGAAACACTGTAGAAATGCTTCAATATTCCCAATCAACAAGGAGAAATAATAAGGAAAAATAATGCGATTAGCCAAGACATCCATAGCAAATGTGCATATTGCATGCGAAACAAGGTTTTCCTCATTTAATGGCATTGCATTTAAGAAACACTGTAGAAATACAATAAAATTCATTGCATTGCATTTAAGAAACACTGTAGAAATGCTTAAATATTCCCAAGCAGAATAATGCAAATAGCCATGACAATTATTGCAAATGTGCATATTGCATGCTAAAGAATTAATCCTTTGGGCTTTCCTTACATTCAGTGGAAGACATTGCATTGCATTAAAGAAACACTGTAGAAATGCTTCGACATTCCCAACCAACAAAGAAAAATAATGCAAATAGCATGAATATTTTATATTGCATACTAAACAGTTCATCTATTGGGTTTTTCTCATATTTAATGGAAGTTGCATGGAGAGAAATGAATGCTTTTTGATTTGCATTGAAGAAACGTTGTTTGAAAAGCTGTACGGACACTGTTTAATGAGTCAGTGTGGTTGCAAATGTCATTGCAAGTGTCTGAAATCTGAACAATGTTGAACTTTTGCCTCTCCTTATCCTCCATTCTCATCGTATACTAAGCAACTAGTGGTGTTCTAGTAGTGTAGTGTGGGTTAACCAGAGCTTTGAGTGACCATGAGTCACAAATGTGCAAATGTCAGGAGGGAAAACATCGAAGCATTGTTTACCGTGGGCTGCTGTTGTTCAGAGCCGATCTGACCAGCGGGTCACGCGTGGAGATGGTGGGCGTAATATCAACTAGATGGCTTTGGTTTCTGGAGTCGGTTCACATCAAGAGGGGCACGCATGTGTCTCTGAGGGGCTAATAGGATAATAGAGTTTGGGCAGAGTCGGGTTTCGCTGATCCATGAGAATGCACTTTAAAATCAATGACTTCAGCGCCCATGGAGGAATGGAAATGACGGTGTGAGACGCCGGTGAATGCCAACATGCTCTGAGACGCCCAGCAGTATCTGCTTCCTAATTAGTGTTAATTATAGTTTCCCTTCTAGTGTTCACTGCTCCCTACACACTCAGCAGGGGACACTTAAAGGAAGAGTTCAGCCAACAATGAAAATGTGCTCAGGATGAGGATGAGTTTGTTTCTTCATCAGGTTTGTAGAAATGTAGCATTGCATTAGTGACCCCGGAGGGTACACACTTTGAAGGGATTAGGGCATAGGGATGAGCCCTAAATATTGGAACGCAGGGTGAGTCTCGTGCTGCTGGTCTGGGAGATGTGGCATATTATGTTTGTACCATACCTGTGTAGTAGAGAGCGATGCACACTATGATTTGGAACCCATTGAGGTCCACTTCACAGTGCACAGTCTAGTGATTGGAACGAGGATCCGTCAGCCGTATCCCATCATGCATTAGTGCAGAGTGTTTGAACAGACAGTGTAATGTGTGTAACCTGATGATTAGTCATTAGTGTTATGGATCCCAGTCTAAACATCATTATGAAGATGTTTGGCTTTATGTGAAATGCTGCAGTATCTGATATTAAATACTACTGCATATAGTTAGTAACATTTTACACTTTACATGGTTCCATTTGTAAACATTTCTTAACACATTATTAAACTCTGTTTTTATTATTTTGTAATGTTTATATATGTATGTGCTATAATATATTTACATATTTTCCACCAATGTTTTGGCCATTTTTGTATACTTTTTGAAAATATATATTAATATAATTTACATTTTTAAAATGCTTTTCATTGAGCTTCAGTGTTTACAAAATGTATTTATTTATTTCATATTTAAATTTTTTGCCACATGGGATAACATGAGCTAAAAATGAATGTTAACAAACAAATAAATACTGAGACAAATGTAACGCTCGTTGTTAGTGAGTTAATGCATGAACTAATGAGACCTTACTGTGAAGGATTCTGAGCTAGTGTTGTTCTCCTGGGAAGATCTTTTCATTCTCAAGTGTTGAAGTGGTGATGAACGCTTGAGTACTAAATAAATGGATTCACTTGGCAATTTCATATTTCTTTCTCGTTCACTTCCCAACAAACACCTTTTTAATTGCTGATGAAGAGCGAAAGATTAGGTGTGGAACTGATGCTGAGTTTGTGCTGTTGATGATCCCTGTGCTGTCGCAGAGGATGATGGGAAATGTAGTTTATATTCTTATGGCTTTTTTAGAACCTTGACAGTCATAATAATTCAAAAAAGCCTGTTAAGTGCACTTTAGAGAAACGCTTTCATGACTGTTTCTAAACAGACTTAAGTAGACTTTTAAAAAGTGTCAAATTAACATTTTCGCTATAAAGTTTTTCATTTTAAATCATGGTTTTAATAATATTTTCTCAGGCTTTAAGAAGTACACTTATTTTAAAGTGTTAACTAACATACTAAATGTATTATTTGATATAATTAATAGAGTTAAATGCACTAAATTGCAACATGTAATTACAAAAATATTCTATATTATTACATGTATATTTACATATTTTATACAGATTATTTCTTGTGCACACACACTATTTTAGAAATGACATTTAAGCATATTTTAATCGTCAGTGCATTAAACCATGTTTCAAAGTTATTAAGAAATCACGTACAGTATAAAAATGTACTTAAGTGGGTCAAAAAAAAAGAAAGACTCATATTTTAAAATCAATTGCATTCAACGTTTTAAAATATAATGCATTTTTTGCATGCAATTAAGTTTCTAAAAACAATGATGTTTTTCATCATGAAATGATGACGGGTTGAAGGTTTTTTTATCCCTGATGATGATTTCAGAGGAGAGGCGTGGGAACCGTGCGTCATTATGTAACATCGTTTCATGCTACGCTTCTGTTCTTAAGCGTCAGGATGAATGAAAACAAGGCTCTGCACCAAACGCTAGTGAAGTCACAGCTTCTTCACAGCGAGCTTCAGATGCCGACCGTCTAAACTATGCAAATGCATTCCACCAGTGCAACTAAAGCGCTCTTTGTTGCTTCTCTGCGCCTCCTCCAGAGCTCTTTATCAATTCCCTTGGATCAGAAGCCTGTGTTTCCTACTGTAACGAGAGCCAGAATGAAACTGTGCTGCTGTCTGATGCAGATCTGCCGGCTGGAATCAGTGCAGCGCTGCTGTATGCAACCTCACACACTAGTGCATTATTACACTTAAATGTGAACAATGTACATTTTGAATTGGTAAAACATGCTTAAAAAATATTTAGGCCTAAACATAATATGCATGTGTCATTTCCATGCATTTGCATTAGACACTTTAAATATAAACTAATGAACGTAATAGTACTAATAAACTGGATGTGTTTTCAATGCACGATAACCAGATTTATAGATTTATTATTAGTCAGTTCACATTGTTCCAATCTAATATATTTTAACTAATTAAATATTGCGTGGCATATTTTAATCATGTTTAAATTTTGGGGATAATATAGTAAAAAAAATTTTTAAATGAAAGTTAAATAAAATAAAATACAAAAAATAAGTATTTTATTTCATCACAATTTCCTAGGCAACAAGCCTTTTTTCATTCAGATTAACTTGATGTCATAAAATAAAAAATGCAAATAAAAATAAAGACAAAAATAAAAATAAAAACGAATAAAAGTCCCATGAAAACTTTAACTAAAATAAACATGAAATGTAATTCAATATTATCAAAAACTATAAAAGTAATGTTGAATAATGCTGCTTCATACTTTTTAACTGAATAAATGTAATTGTTTTCACAAATCCATTTGCATAAATGCATTTTTTTTTTTTTTTTATGAAATCAAATATTAATAAATTAGGCCATGAAAATTTTAGTTGATCATTTTTTTTTTAATATCTGGAGATATTTTCTGAACTGTATCAAGAATCTATCAAGTAACAGATGCATTTGTGCTACTATTCTGCAGGGTTTGATTGAACGTGTGACCCTTGACCTTTAGAGTGTTTCTCCTTGCTTTTAAAAGCTAGTCAGTCTATTTCTCTTTGATTTCATAGCTGTGCAGAGTTTTATTGTGAGTTGTGTTGTATTACTGGTGTTTTATTTCACTCTCAGATCAGAGCTGAGGTCTGTTTCTGGTTCGCACAGAGCTGACAGCTGTTGTGTGAATCTTTCATGCACAGTTTTCTTTCTTCAGCTTCACTGGACTTTGTTGTTTTACTAACTAAAGAGCTGAACTACCTGCTGTATGTTAGTGTAGATCAATAGAAGTGCTGTAGAGTGCACTGGGAAAACACACACAGATGTCCCAACGTGATCATCACAGCGTAAAGAGATCTGAACATCAATGACTTAAAATACTTCTGCAACATGGCTATAATTTCAGCCAGATCCTGTAGTTAATGCAGATACTGGAACCATAACCAGTTAAGATACACTAGGGGTCAGAAGTTTGAAATTAAGATATTTAAATGTGTTTTGAAAGAAGTCTCTTCTGCTCACCAAAGAATGTATTTAGTTTATCAGAACTACAGTAAAACATGAAATATTATTGTAATTTCGAATACTAGTTTTCTGTATGAATCTGTGTTAAAGTGTAATTTATTATTTATTTATTATAATGTGCAGCTGTATTTTCAGCATCATTCCTCCAGTCTTCGGTGTCACATGATCTTCAGAAATCAGAATAATATAATTTAAATGGGAAGTCATCTCATTTATCAACAGTAAAATATGGAGTGCCACAAGGATCCGTCCTAGGTCCGTATGTGCTTATGATAACTAACTAATAAAATAAGTAAGTATAATGAAAATATGATGATTTAAATGGGGAGTCATCTCATTTATCAACAGTAAAATATGGAGTGCCACAAGGATCCGTCCTAGGTCCTTATGTGCTTATGATAACTAACTAATAAAATAATTAAGTATAATAAAAATATGATGATTTACTGCTCAAGAAACATTTCTGATTATTTTCAATGTTTAACTGAATCGTGCTGCTCAATATTTCTGTGGAAATGGTTTATTTTATTTTTCAGGATTCACAGATGAACAGAAAGTTCAAAAGAACAGCATTTATTTGCAATAGAAATCTATTGTAACTTTTCATTCATTTTTGAAGTTAGAAATCACATTTGAAAACCTATTACAATATAAAATCGTTTAATTGGATTTTTCATCAAATCAATGCACGATTGGTGAGCAGAAGAGACTTCTTCCAGGCTGATTAAAACATCTAAACTGGCTTATTTTAAAATTAAAACTAGTGTTTGTTTAAAAAAATAAAGCAATTTGTAAAGATTTTATTTGCTATAAACATTCTCGTCAGCATTATATTGGAGAGCACACGTATCAGTGGACTGTTTATTCTGAGCATTGGCCTTCAGTAGAGAGTCAGACTCATTGACAGTCTCATGCTAATGTTTCTCATGCTAATGCTTCAGCGCGTAGCTTTAGCCCACACATCCAGTCCAAGTGCTGCTTCTGCGTGAAGTAATGTCCGTTGTCATGGTGACAGCATCCGCCGCACACCTCATGCATCTTCGCAGCAGAGAGTCGGTCGCTCAAACAGATGAAGTGAGTGTGACCTGAATCAGTTTCATCTCACAGGTGTCTGTTTATCTGAGGTTTAAGCTGCTCAGAGTAAATGCTTTAACCCTTTGCTCATCTGCTTTATGAGTCACACAGCAACAAGCCGCCGTTTTATGCCCCATGTGTTGCATTCATCTGTCGGTATGTAGGGCAAACACAGGACCGGTGTTTGTGAGCCGTGGACTGATGCATCATGTGGTCAATCGATTGCATCCGTATGATGTCTTTTTATAATTTTGCCTTAATATCTCATAACTTCAACTGTATGACATGGTAAGCCAATTTCGATACGTCATTCACCTTATGCCATTATTTCCATCTGTTAAAATTTCATCCTGGTGTCGTGTTTCTTGGACGCTGTGATGATAAACGGAGGGTTTTCCGTCCAGATGAAGCATCTTGTGTTGTGTATGTTGGAGGAGTAAGCTGCTGATGCTCGTGTTAAAATATGAGCGTGGTTTGGTTTTAGTCTGTCGCTGTCGTGGGGTTATGTGTGCGATGAAAGCGTCTGTCTGTCGTTCTGCGGCGAATCCAGTGTGATTCTCTCCAGAGACACACAGAGAGATGATCGATGTCGAAACACATCCTCCGTTTGCTCTTTTTTACATCAGCCAGAACTTAAAGATGTTTTGATGCTGAAAGTCAGCGTGAGATTTGCATCCATGAAACGTCTCATTTAAGATTAAGACTAAAATAATATCATTGGAGTATATTTTAGAAGAAAATACTATTTCAGTTTTTCCTACTTTAAAATGTCATGTTTAATCCAATGTTACTTTATCTATCTATCTTAATGTTTATTTAGTTAGCCTTTTTAATTTTTTTACACTCTGTCCCCAATCTTAAAAGGCCGCTACTGCATAAAAATATTATTATTAAAATATTATTTATAAAATATTTAGGTTTTAATAAATATATATATTTTGTTAGATGATAAAATTGATTTATTAATTATGTATCCATTTTATTCACTTATTTACATAGATTTTTATTATTTATCTTTTTAAATAAATTGAATTAAGTTTAACCCTTTAAAATACAGTATAGTATTATTTCTAAAATCTTTTGTAGGAGAGAAGCTTTAAACTTAAAATATTTTTTTAATGCTTAAAATAATAATTAAATGTTGCATATGCACAAATAAGATATAAAAGAGCTTGCAAATATTAAATATTTTATGTATGCATGTGCAAACATAAAATATTTAACTATTTAAATTAATTTGTTTAGCATTAACCTAATGTGGGTTTAGCAGTGTTTGCTGTTTAATAGAAATGTATTTATGTATAGTAAAATGTATTTAGTATTGAATTTAATTATATATTTATTTATATTTATATATAATTTTATCTGTTTTAATAAATGTATTTATTTATTTATTTATTAAAGGGTTAGTTCACCTAAAAAATGAAACCCTGACTGACAAGCAACTGAACATTCATAATGCAGGTTTGTAGTTCGCTTTTTAATAGGAAAACTTTCATATTTAATATCTTTAATATTAATAATGCTTTATTTATACAGTGTATTTCAAGGACAATTTAAATAATAACAATATTTAATATGTACATTTTGAATTTCTCAAAAATTTGAAGCTTGAATATCTCAAAAATATAATAAAATTCATTGATTCATTGTATATTTAGTGATTTTTCATCTTACAGATCCAGTATCCAAAAGCAAGCACTGCTAGCATAATTTTAGACCTCGTTAGTAGCTCTTAATCAGCTAATTCTGCATGCACGAGCTGAGAGCACAGTGCTTTCGACTTTAATCCTGCATGCACTTCTGCTCAGATATGACTGTTATTAATAATGAATGGCCGGCGTGGATCAGGAAAGGTTGCTGCATGCATGCGTGGGTGCAGAGGTGTGTGTTTCTGCTTTGATCAGAACGTGGAGTGATTGCTGTGAGCCTGAAATAGCTGTGAGCCCCTCAGGAGAGAATAAGAACACCTTTACCGTGAAGAAGTGAGTCTCACTTACACACATCATGAGTTAGTGAGGGTTTCTGTGCAGTTAACCTGCATCATCTGCTCATTTCACACAGCAGGACTCCAGTTCCCAGCATGCATTTCAGTTTATTTCACATTTATTATTATTATTATTATTATTATTATTATTATTTTTTTTTTTTTATTCTATGGTGAACACAAAATTAAGATGTAAATTCAGAAAAAAAAAATTTAATAGCAAAATATACACAAATAATTGGGATAGAATAAAAAAAATCTCAAAAACCAGTAGAAAAAGTCAAATTGCAAAATATAACTACAAATAAGAGAAAAATGACAAAATTTTGAAATACAACGTCATAATATGAACTCACAATCCTTAGAAAAATATCTACATGCAAAATGTAAACGCAATAACAAGTCTATAATAAAATGTATAACTGCAAGATATAAAATCGAAATTGAATTTTGTTATCATGTAGTTGCGTGTTTTATTTTATTATTTATTTTTTTTTGCATGTCTTTTACTTGTTTTGGATGTTGTTTGTTTGTGTCATGTGCATGCTTTTTGTGTGTTGTTCGCTTGCTGTTTGTGTTGTTTAGTATTTTGCTATCGTGCGCGTACATGATGTGTTTTTTGTTGTTTGTTTGCATGCAATTTGCAAGTTTTTTGAGAGGTTTGCTTAGTTTGTGTTGTTCTGCAACACTTTTATCATGCTGTTTGCGTGTTGGATCTCCGTATGGAGTGTCTGTGGCTGTAGTAGCAGGTCAGGCCGTTCCTCCTACACAATCGTTAGCATGCGCGGCTGAAGGCGTGATGGAAGCGTGTGCTCGCGCTCGTCTCTTTGAGAAACACCTCTGATCACGTGTCGTGTTGTCTGATCATCTCTTTAGAGCCGGCCTTCACCCCATAAAACTCTTTTATAGTTGAATCTTTTATAGTACGTTTTCCTCTCTAAGGAGCCGTTTGTTTTCCGAGAGCCATCCGTCACTGAAGCACATTACATTAATTTAACCTAAAAGTTCATTTGGCATGCTCCTACTTAGTCTTGTCTAAGGTGCATTTTTATTTAATACACAGTATATTTATGTATTCTTTTATTTCATGTATATATAAAACTAATAATAGCTGACTCATTAACTTAATTATTTCATAAAAAATACACTTAATTGCAATTTATTGTTATTAATTAAATGTATTATTAATTTAGTTTTCATTTAATTAAAATAAAACAACTTATATTTATAATAATAATAATTATTTTATATAACAACAATAAAATGACAATGCTAATATTTATGGTGTTTTTTTCTTTGCATTCAAATGATGAACCATGGAGCTTTTATTTTGGTGAAAAACGGCAAGAAAACTTCTTTTCTGAAAAGCTTCAGTACATCACCAAACACATTGGAACACAGTTTGTGCAGTTTGATAATTGTACTAAACTATAACGTATAGGAATAGAAAACGGTTACTGGCCAACTTGCAAGTAAAATATAACAAATCTGATATAAGATGCATTTATATTTATACACCTAGCTTTATTTTATGGATGATATCTGCTGCGTCTTGCTGTTGTTTTGTCTGTGCGCTGGATGATTGTGTGTGTGTGTGTGTGTGTGTGTGTGTGAGTGTGTGTGTGTGTGTGTGTGTGTGTGTGTGTGTGCGTGTGTGCGTGTGTGCGTGTGCGTTTGTATGTGTGTGCATGCGTGTGTGTGTGTGTGTGTGTGTGTGCATAAGAGTCTCCTAAATGTGTTTAGGCACATACTATAAAATAAATAAATAAATAAATCATACTTTCAGTGATGGAAAACATAGTCGAATTAGGGTTTCAATAAGACAAGCCGTGAATATGAACACGAGTAATTATGATGCAAAACAATGAATTACTTCTATACCAGAACAGAAAGAAAACGTGGAGAAAAATATCTTTAAATCCTCAAAAACACAAACTTGGCAAGCAGCTTTGTATTGATTGTATCTGGAGTGTGTTTGGTGGTTATCCTGCAGGAAGACCTGCCGAAATACTGCAGTGAAGACACAGTGACTTCCACAGAGCTGCTTCACCAGCACATTTATAGATATGCTGGAAAATAAGAAAAAGATTAGCCATGTTTCTCTGCCAGCCTCATCTGTAAATCAGCCCGCTCTGTTATGATGAAAATTACATGATGAAAATTGTTGATAGTAGCACGATTACACATATTATTTAATGTACTGTCACTACTTATGGACTGCTTTTGACCTGATTCATTTCGCAAAAAAAAAAAAAAAAAAAAACCTTTATCATGAAATGCATTAAATCATTTTTTTTTTTTAGGTTTTTGCTCTTTGACCTTACTGGAATTATTTTTTTTTTCTTTTTTCTTACTGAAGTAAATAAAAATATAATCCTGTTTTACATAAATATATGGTACTTTTAGAGGTAGAATATATTATAAAATAATATTATAGAGTTATATATTTTTATATTTTAATTATATAGAATTATAGTTTTTATCGAAGATAGTGGTATGACATTAATTAAATCGGGGGGGGGGGGGGGGGGTCACACCATTACACATAATTAAACTACATTACAGCAGGGTTTTGTGACGAAAAACTGCAGGGTGAAACGCTAATAATGAATGAAATCCGAAAAATGTCAAATTAAAATGAATTAAAATTTGTGACCATTAACTGACATAATTAGTAAAGATCACTGGATATGATGAAGACAGAACGGCATAATTATTACTCTCATGTACTGTATATTAATAATTTAGTAAATAATAAATAATTACATTTAATTTAGAAAAAAAAATGATAACAATGTAGTGTGAATCAATAAACTCGGAATAATGTCCTGCCATTGTGTTAATAATCTAATCATGTATTTCAGGAGTCGTCCCCTTGATGCAAACGTGTCAAGCAGAGCCACATACTGTATTAAGCCTATTGCCTTCAGTACTATATATAATACATGTGCAAGACAAAAGATCAGAACCAGTGCTTTAAGTGGCCGGTACGCACCAGTACTCAGTACCGCTACTTCCAAATATAGCTCTTGAGGGTACCGCCACCTCTCCGTGCGCCCAGAACGTGCTTGTAGCGTACCGGTACGTTCATTTGGACATCTGTTTTAATAGAGGATTTAATCCTTTGCCTGCGCTGCAGCTTTTCAGAGCGCCCTTCACAATGCACGCTTCCTAATTCTTCCTAGTTCAGAGCGGGTTCGCGAATCATTTGAATCAATTCGAGAGTTCGTAGCAGGTTCGCGAATCATTTGAGTCAGTTCAGAGCAGGATCGCGAATCATTTGAATCAGTTCGGGAGTTCGTTGCGGGTTCGCGAATCATTTGAGTCAGTTCGGGAGTTCAAAGCAGGTTCGCGAGTCATTTGAGTTAGTTTGGGGAACGCGAATCATTTGAATCAGTTCGGGATTTCGTAGCGGGTTCGCGAATCATTTGAGTCAGTTTGGGGATCGCGAGTCATTTGAATCAGTTTGGGAGGTCGGAGTGGGATCGCGAATCATTTGAATGATTTGGATCAGTTCGGGAGTTCGGAGTGGGATCGCGAATCATTTGAATCAGTTCGGGAGTTCAAAGCGGATTCGCGAATCATTTGAGTCGTTTCGGGAGTTCAAAGTGGGTTCGCGAATCATTTGAGTCAGTTTGGTGATCACGAATCATTTGAATCAGTTCGGGAGCTCGTAGCGGGTTCGCGAATCATTTGAGTCAGTTTGGGGATCGCGAATCAATTGAATCAGTTTGGGAGTTAGTAGCGGGTTCGCGAATCATTTGAGTCAGTTCGGGAGTTCAAAGCGGATTCGGGAATCATTTGAGTTAGTTTGGGGATCGCGATTAATTTGAATCAGTTCGGGAGTTCGTAGCGGGTTCGCGAATCATTTGAGTCAGTTTGGATGTTTGAATGCAGTAATGCAGTAGCTCTTTCTAAGGGTATTTTTTTCAAAATCCTTTTGCACATTTTATTTATGTTCAGTAGTTCTTTCTAGCTCAAGCAAATCCACAAACTAATAAAAGGATTTATTATTAAGGTCGCCTGTTGACTTCTGTATATAAAAGCCCTTCAATATAGTTGTTGTTACCTCAGGGGATGAGGGGAGTCATCAAAAAAAAAAAAAAAAAAAAAAAATTCAGAAAAGACTAAAAAATGGCTATAATAGAGTACCGGCACCTCTTTTGGGCCACTTAAAGCACTGATCAGAACTATGCACACTATTGTTGTTGCCTGTTTATGACTTGTTAAAATGCATCATAAAAAAACAGTAATTTGTTTATTAATTCATAAGTTGTGTGCAGCTGCTGTATCATACATTTTATCTTTCCTAGTAAGTTACTTGAACTTTAGCTACAAGTTTATTAGATATTTGCATTTTACTTTAACTGTTAGAAGGACAAATACACATTTTCTTAAACTTTAGCTTCAAGTTTACTAAAACCTATCATTTTAATTTGAATGTGAGATGGACAGTTAAGAAAGTTGTACCTCCCAGTTTGGGATCGAGAGGTAGAAGATGAAATGATGTTCCTGTGAAGTGTTCTGCCGTCTGCACTGGACCGAGGCCATTATTAATATGCACTGACACTTGCATACAACTGAAATGATCCAGGATGTCTCGTCGTGGATCATAAAATTCCCCAAGGTGCCTTTTGCTCGTCTGATATTGAGTGCACTTCCTGAGCCTATATTATAAATCACAGCGTTTCCATAATGAAAGAATGTCTTTATTGCGTCGCTGAAGACAGAACTGCATTAAAATCAAGCAGCTTCACATTATGCTCAGCGGTGTGGCATCGCTTAAAGGGTACATGCGAAAATTGCCTGGTTTTCACATCTGTAAATAGAAATAAGTGCATATTGATACTTCTAGAAGTGGGCATTTAGGCATTTATTGCAAAAATAGAGTTTATGCAACCAAATGAGCCAACTTTAAATCTAATTTTCTTTTCTTTTTTGTGTATCATATGTTTGCAGATTTGATTATACTGTGTTCAAATAAGCAGCCAAATATAAACCTAAAAATAAAACAAAAATAACATAACATGGTATAACATAACATAACATAACATAAAATAAAATCGTATAGTATAACATAACATAATATAGCATAACATAACATTATATAACGCAACATAACATAATATAGCATAGCACAGCACAATATAACATGGTATAACATGATATAACATAACATAAAATAGTATAACATAACATAGTATATTATAACATAACAGTATTTTATAACATAACATAGTATAACATAACATAACATATCATAACATAAAATAGTACATTATAACATAACATAACATGGTATAACATAACATAAAATAGTATAGCATATCATAACATAATATTGGTATAACATGGCATAAAATAGTACAGTATAACTTGACATAACAGGGTATAACATAACTAACATAGTATAGCATAACATAACATGGTATAACATAACATAGTATAGTATAGTATAACGTTACATAACATAACATAACATTATATAACGCAACATAACATAAGTATAGCATAGCACAGCACAATATAACATGGTATAACATGATATAACATAACATAAAATAGTATAACATAACATAGTATAGTATAACAAAACATAACATAGTGTAGTATAACATAACAGTATTTTATAACATAACATACTATAAGATAACATAACATAACATGGTATAACATAGCATAACATAAAAAGTTTATTGTTACAACTTTATAGTAATTATATATGAATGGACGTTATTTTTATGGTTGATCAAGTGTAAACAAATCATTCTGAAAGTGATATCAATGATATGGTTCTTATGTTATAAGTGATGTGGACTCTGCTATTATACTGTAGTTATCATTATAGCGATTGTTCTTAAAGGGACAGTTCACCCAAAAATTAAATCCGCCATCATTTACCCTCCCTCATGTTGTTCTAAGCCTGTTTGAGTTTCTTTGTTCTGTTGAATACAGAAGAAGATGTTGTGAAGAATGACGGGAACCAAACAGTTGCTGTAGTAAAGTATGGAAAAAATATAATGGAAGCCATTGGGGAACAAAAACTCTTATTTTATTTTATTTTACAATATACACTATGTAAAATAAAAGATAAATAAAATATAGTAAAATAAAAAAATATATATATTTTTTACATTTATTTTATTTTATTTTATTTATTTCATTTTTATTTCTTATTTCAAATAATGCAGATTTGTGCATTAAGACAAGTCTTTCTACTTCAAAATTTCACATTTAATTGAGTGTGTTCCTTGCCATTTCATTTTTCCAATTTCCAAGCTACTTCGGAGTAAGGAAACCAAACCAGCACCACCTGTTTTGCAGTGAGCTGAATCCAGTTCATCGTTTGTACTGAATCAGTGTTGCTCCAGATGGTCGAGATGTGAAGCGCCAGATGTTTTCTTCACCTGATGATGGATGTCACTGAGGTCATGTGACCTGTGTTCCGGACTCATTAGTGCGCGACCCATCAGTTCGAGTCTTACTAGTGCTTCTGGCAAAATCAGCTAACACGTGTTCGGCTTCCACTAGGTTTAGCTGCATGTTTCTAGGATAATGTGGCCAGTTAACATTCCCCTCGTGATGTCATTAGTGTATTTTCCTCTGGCAGCTTGCGAGCGAGTTCATTGGTCTGTGGGCCGATGGGTTTACATGATTAAATTACGGCTGGAATGTGATCCGGGACGAACGGCGAGTCCTTGTGTGAAAAACAGCTGATTGAGAAGCATGCCAGTGCACTGGTGACATCTGTGAACAAAGAAGCCTTCAGACACACACTTCATCAGATAAATGCCATGCAGATAAACACACTCGTGTCAAACATTAAAGAACAGAGCATTTGTTATGATGCTTGCAAAAAGGCTTAATTTCGTAGATTTTCGGTTAAATCATTTTTATTTGTTTAAGGGAAAGAGTGTTAATATTTTCCTTTTCCTGCAGTGTGACAAAATCTTGACAAATTAACATGTTAAATATGCAAGATTCACTATTATAGATAGATTCCTAGACATGTTTGATGTTAACTAATCATATATCACAGTATGTCTCTGCAGAAGACTGTGACACAGTAAAGTTATTAAGTGTGATGAGTATATCCATGGAATAATCACTCTTTAACAGATTTGAGTCAGTACACCTTTGTAATGTTCTGAAGAAGTCTCTTCTGATCACCAAGCCTGCATTTATCTGATTAAAAATGTGAAATAATATTATGATTTAAAATAGCTATTTTCTATGTGAACATATTTTAAAATGTAATTTATTTACATGATCAAAGCTGAATTTTCAGCATCATTATCATTAATCCTATTTCTTTTCTTTTTTGTATCATTGTCATTTATATTATTTAATATTATAGTATTACTAATATTTAATGGACCTGTTAGTTAATGCATCAGCTAATGTTAACAAATGAAGCTTAATTTCAAAATATCAGCAATCAGGTGATTCACTGATTCGTTTGATTCACTTCAATTGGGTGATTCTTTGACTCGTTTGATTCACGTCAAGCAGATGATTCACTGATTCGTTTGATTCACTTCAGTCAAGTGATTCACTGACTCGTTTGATCCACGCCCAGCCTTGTGTTCTCCCTATTTCTTCTTGACTGTCAGACATTAACTGTGTGAATCAGTCCTGTTGGTGTGAATATATATAGCGTGGTTTAGTTTAATGTGAGTAGTGCTCTGGGTCTAGCTGTGTTGTTGTGGGTGGTTGGATGGATCAGCAGCCACAGGTGAGTTGGATCAGGTGAAGCACCGGTGGGTTGAATCTCGAGGGGAAGTGTTCGCAGTGGGAAGTGTGTGAGCTGGGTTTTACCGCGGTATGTGGTGTAAAGGTGCCAGAACCCCCCCGCTGATGTGAAGAATGAGCTCAGAGCAAATCCTGCTCATGCACTCGGCTGTTCACACACCTGGAAAATACGCTTTCCGTAAGGCTTCCAGCTCGTATTTGGAGCAGTGGATAAGTCACATGCCTTTGGTGTGAGAGACCCGGGTTCGAATCCACTGTGAGACACCAATGTGTCCCTGAGCAAGACACTTAACCCCTCGTTGCTCCAGAGGCGTGCAACCTCTGACATATATAGCAATTGTAAGTCGCTTTGGATAAACGCGTCAGCTAAATGAGTAAATGTTAAGATCTGCATTATTTTGTGTGAACATATGGATATAACTGATAAGCCGTGTTCACTTTGATTCAAAACTCAGGACAATTCAATGATTTGCCAGTGATGATTCAGTAAGAAACCTGTAAAATTGAGCAGATAATTTGTGTGTGTGTGTGTGTGTGTGTGTCATTTTATTGTTGTATTTAATGCATGTGTTTTTTTGTAAATAAAAGAATATGAATACTATTACTTTATATATATATATATATAGTTTTACTAATAGTTTGAATTGGTTTTTATTTTTACATTTTCGGCTTTTTTTGTTTATTTTCTTTATGTCATACTAATTTTGTGTGTGTGATTTGCCACATTTGTGATTTTTTTTTTTTTTTTTGGTCTAATGTTTATTTATTTACTTATTTAAAATGTCAATTTTAGTTATTTTAGTATACAGTACATAAAGTTAAACAACATTAAATGTACAAAAAAATGTTTGGGAAATAGTTTAAAATAATAAAAAAATATATCTATTTTCTAATAAAATGTTTTAAAATAATTATATCATATGTTAGAATATAAAATTCTGTTTTATATTTGTATTGAATTTAATATATATATATATACAAAATATAGAGTGATGTGTTACGTTATTTGTGTCCCTCGTTATGATGACCCTCGCAGAAGCTGGAAATGATCTAATTAGAGCGGCGTGAAGTGTTTGGCCCACGATTAGCCTTCAAGTTCAAGTTCAAGTCTGCTTTATTGTCAATTTCCACATGTACAGTACAGAGAATCGATTACACATCATTACTTCATTACGTGCACAACATTCCCTGCGTCCCGCGTCACAAAGCGTTATACACTGAGTGGCATGAATAATCCTCAGATGAGCATCACGTCACGTCCTGCAGAACAGGAGCTGGGATCATTAACAGTTGTTCTGCTCGTCGGCGCTAATGAAGCTCACAATTAAAGCCGTTATTAAGAGCAGTGACGAGCTTCTTCTGCGCCTCTCACAAACACCACACAGAGTGACGACTTATCACTGACAGACTATTGTTTTCATTGTTAGATTTTCATTTCAAAGATTTAGCAAGTTTAAGTACTTTTTACTTATTTTGCAAACATCTGATATTCAACGAGTGATGCATTATGTGGTGTAACTCCTCGATCTAAGCAGAGAATGTAGAGAATGTAAAGTCAGCTGGATCTCAGTGTGTTTCTCCTGTTCTGAGCGTCTGATAACAGATGAGGTGCTCGTGTGTCGTGGATGTTAAAGCTCGCTGAAGGATCACAGGCGTCTCTTGTTTGGTGTTTTAGTGGAAGTTCTCTGGTCTCAGACGCAGCAGAAGCATTAGTGCTCCGCTCACGCTGACAGCTTCCTATAGATGGCGTCGAGTGTAATTTAAAGCGCGGTGTGTGGTAATAAATCATCCGTGTGCAGCCGGATCGGCCGCGAGGCTTTGATGCATGGACCTGCGGAGAGTCCAGAATCACCTCCACATTCAGCACATAACGAATCATACTGTTAGTCTGCCCTCACACAAACACACACTCACACACACACACAAAAACAAACACGCAAACACAAACACACAAACACACACACACACACACACAAACTTGCAAACATACAATCACGCAAACACAAACACACACACACACACAAACACGCAAACACAAAAACACAAACACGCAAACAAAAACAAACACAAAAACAAAAACAAACACGCAAACACACAAACAAAAATAAACTAAAACAAAAACAAAAAACAAACACGCAAACAAAAACAAAAAACACAAACACGTAAACACAAACACACAAACGCAAACACGCAAACACAAACAAAAACACAAACACAAACACGCAAACAAAAAACAAAAAACACAAACACGCAAACACAAACAAAAACACAAAAACAAACACGCAAACACACAAACAAAAATAAACTAAAACAAAAACAAAAAACAAACACGCAAACAAAAACAAAAAACACAAACACGTAAACACAAACACACAAACGCAAACACGCAAACACAAACAAAAACACAAACACAAACACGCAAACAAAAAACAAAAAACACAAACACGCAAACACAAACAAAAACACAAAAACAAACACGCAAACACACAAACAAAAATAAACTAAAACAAAAACAAAAAACAAACACGCAAACAAAAACAAAAAACACAAACACGTAAACACAAACACACAAACGCAAACACGCAAACACAAACAAAAACACAAACACAAACACGCAAACAAAAAACAAAAAACACAAACACGCAAACACAAACAAAAACACAAAAACAAACACACAAACAAACAAACAAAAATAAACTAAAACAAAAACAAAAAACAAACACGCAAACAAAAACAAAAAACACAAACACGTAAACACAAACACACAAACGCAAACACGCAAACACAAACAAAAACACAAACACAAACACGCAAACAAAAACAAAAAACAAACACAAATGCAAACACAAACACAAAAACACACAAACACAAACAAAAACACGCAAACACACAAACACAAACAAGCAAACAAAAACACGCAAACACACAAACATCTAAAAAAAAAACTAACTCAATAAAACAGAATAAAAACATGATTTTTTAAAAATTAGAGTTATGTGTTTTTGCTAATAAACTCTTCATTTATTCTTAAAAAAATATTAAAAGCAGTATTTTGGAATAAAATTTTGCATGTTGAATAAATTTATTACATTTTTTTTTTATTATTATTGTTTTATAATCATTCATCCAATTAGATAACCTTAATGCTAACAGTTAACTTAAAAATAAAAGTAAAAAATTTATTTATTTTCTCAAAACAAGTATTATTTTACACAGTTTTGTAAAATTATTTTATTTTCCGTTTTTATATATAAGTTTATGCTACCAGTTTTCTTGTTGTAACATTGATTTTTTTAAATTGATTGATTGTTTCAAATTGTATTGATACATTGTTTCGATTTTTTCATAGATACATTCTCTAAATTTTTAATTGATACATTGTTTACATTTTTCATTGATACATTGTTACAAAACAAAGCAGCTCTCATGCACGGAGGGGAGAGGAAAAGAAAATGGCATCGAAACTTTTCTGAGGACAGTTGGTTTCCCCTTATGCAACAGATGCAATATTTTTCAACCATAAGCATGCAATATTTCTTCTTTTTCTTCTTTTCTTTTGTTTTGTAGAACTGATGCAACATTTTTCATTCTCTAAATATGTGATTTTTCTTCTTTTTTGTTGTTTTTGTCACTCAACCTAGTTAGATCGAAGTCTCAAATTCACTTACATATTGGTCAGAATGTGATTTAACCTAGATGTCTTTTCTTACATGATATTTTATAATATAATTCCTTTGCATCTCATGCCATGAGCGTTGCATTACAGAAATGAAGTCAAGACCTGTTGTGTTATCTGGTTTGTGTTGAAAAGCATGAACATCGTACAGCGTCTGGCGGTTCAGTCCAGTTTTTTATTCACATGTGGTTTGACCTGTTTGCGTGTAAGAAAAGCTGTTGTGAAAGCGCTCCAGAAACCATCATCTGACCCACATTACCTCCAGCCTCGTCAAACACGCTGCTTTTTTACAGCGCTGGACATCGTTGCTGCCCTATTTATGCTGAGATTGCTTCTCTGGCTGTACATAGGTCTCAGGTCATAGATCTGAATCCGTTACAGAACAAACCGCAGCAGGTTTTTCTGTGCTGCTTCGTCTCCGCTGGTGGTTTGTCGACTCAGTTTCATGCTCTCGTGATCTGCTCTTTGTTTGAGAGTGAATCACTTTCCATCAGGAGAAGATCTGACTCAACCACATGTGTTTCAGCTGCTTTGCTTTCACTAGTGTCTTTTGAAAATCAGGATATATGAGAGAGCAAATATATACTGTGTTTTCCCACATGATTTAGACTGGTATTGATTTATTTTGTGAAAAATACTGTACAAACAATTTTCACAAAGAAATTGATGGTAAATTTCACAAACAATTACAAAGAAACAACACATTGAAAAGACTGAAGTCCGGTTTTTAGTAAAATGTATTGTTCTTTACTGGCCATTAACTTGTATTTTACAATATCTTTAGTTAAAATATATTTTTCAGAATCAGAATACATATCAATGTTTTTTTATTATCATTGAGATACTATAATGTTTTTTTAATTCATATTTTAAATCAGTTTTTATTTTTATATTTTCAATTTTTCACTTGAAATTTTTGTTAAAGTTTTATTTATGTATTTGTTGTTGTTGTTGTAATTGGGTCATTTGTGCACACACACACACACACACACATATATATATATATATATATATATATATATATATATATATATATATATATATATTGTTTTATTTTATTTTATAACAAAAAAATGAAAAATGTTGCCTTTGTAACTAACATAAATAATTTTTTTATAGTTTTGATCAATATTTTGAATCAGTTTGAATCATATTGTCATTTTGCTCAAGCTCATATTCACAATAAAACATGAGTCTGCATGTCCACTGAGAAAAGCGATATCTTTGTCGCACTATCTTTCATTTGTTAAGGGTGATTTCTGATAAGCGCTGATCAATGCATTTTATTTAATAAAACTAACTCCAGTTTCAGTCTCTTTCAACATAAAAGTCTTTACTGCTCATAAAAACTCTTATCGCCATCTAAAGGCAGAATAATGTCACTAAAATCACCATCACGAACACTCTGTGCTTCACTCTGAAGGTTTTTCCATTGGATTTTGGATGATTGCAGAAAACATCTCTGTGAGCAGCAAAAGTTTCTGATTCATTATGATAATCTTCACAAATTAATAACTTTTGAAGCCTTAGTTCGGTGTCCTGATCTGCAGTCACATTTAGACACATTTCAAGACTAGGAAAGCTATCAGAATAACAAATGAGCTTATACTGATATGTGTTATGTTGAAGAATTAAACATCAAAATAACTTTTTGAGACACTGAACCAAAAATCAATTTTTAAAATCCATTGATTTTAGGCTCAGTACGATTGACGCAGAAATGCTGAAATGTTCATTTCTGGATTTTGGCCTACAAAAATACATAACCGCTTCTCTAAATATGAGTGAAAATATTATATTTTATTATT
The DNA here is from genome assembly GCF_023724105.1 of Carassius gibelio. Lineage (NCBI taxonomy): Eukaryota > Metazoa > Chordata > Actinopteri > Cypriniformes > Cyprinidae > Carassius > Carassius gibelio. The sequence continues at coordinate 28,154,353 of NC_068390.1, forward strand.
AATTGTATATTTAGGCAGTGATGATGATTAGTAACACGAACGATCCCTCAAATCGTGTCGCGTCTGTTTATTATATTGTTGTATCTCACAATCATTTTTGTTTTCACAATAATTGCTTATTATAAAATTACAGTTTTCTTTCTATTTTTACTAATTTTAATTCTACTTGCACTCAGTTTTGAAATCTAATTCTGCATCCTGTTTCTTAACTAATTAACACCAGGAAGTGCATTGGGATGTTAATATATATATTCTATTTATTTTCATTTAAATTTAAATATTTAAAATTAGTAATTTAAAATTGTGTTGATCATTTATATTTATGTGCACCAAAAGAAAAATGTATTGTAAATTGTAAAATTTGTAATTTTGTATCCTGTTTGTTATCTAAATTAAATTCAAATTCAGAAACTGAGATTATATTGAAAAGTAAATTAAATGTTGTTTAATATTTTTATATATACCAAAAAACAAACAAACAAACAAAATAATCGTAATATATTAAAGATAATAAATATTATGAATTGTATTAGAAATATTAGAAAAGCTTTTTTCCCGCTCACTGGTTTCTATGCATTTCAACTAATTTTATTTCCACTAAATTACATTAAAATTACATTGATATCCTTTTTATCTAAATTCAATTTTAAATTCAGGAACTGAGATAAAAAAAAAAAAGTTTAATAATTTTTATTTATACTGTATACACATAAATAACAACTAATCTTAATTTTTATACTCTTTCAAATATATTTTCTATTAAGTAAGTGCTATTAAAGCTAAAACTGATTTGAATCATTTTAATTCCATTTAAATGCATTAGAATTGTGGTTAAGAAGTGTAGAAGAGGTGGTTAATTTTCCGCGTGTATTCCACGATCATCCCAGAGCAATTATGTGCATTAGCAGTGATTTAATTATTCCTCCACGGATGTAATGATGCGGTCGCACCTCGCCGTGGTGTTCCTGTCTTTCTGTGCTGAATAAACTCTGTTCTTCATGAGATGCTGTTGCTTCTGATCAGCGTCAGACTCGCTCCTAACTGAACTCTCATCTTGTGATTAATTGTGACTTTCAGGGCTTTAGTTGATGGAGACGAGCCGCTGTCGTGCTCCGAGGCACTATATATATAGTGAGGAAGCCAGATCGAGAGGCATGAGATCTGAGCCCAAACTCCCAGACACTTCAGTTCGACTGCAGAGAAACACTGATGTGTCCAGTTGTTTTGCTAGGACTGAATTACTACTGCTGGTCAATCAATATTTATTTATTTATTTATGTATGTATTTATTTTAATGTCCTTATTATAATTAGTTTATTTTATTTCCTGTCACTAATTTTTGTCACTTTTTTTTATGTCTAAGTTTTAGTGATTAGTTTCCGTTTCAGTTATATATTTTGAATTAGATTTTGTTTGTATATTTTCTTTTTACAAATTGATTTTAGTTACAATTTTAATAATTTTGTTGTGGGTTTGTTGTGTAATTTTTTTGTAATTTTTTTCATTATTTTTATTATATATATATATATATATATATATATATATATATATATATATATATATATATATATATATATATATATATATATATGTATATTAGTGCTTAGTTATAATTTCACTTTTCAATTTTATTAGACTTTGTTATTCTTGTCATTTTGTTGTGTTTTTGTCATTTTCATTAGTTTTTTACTATCAAGCTTTAGTTGTTAGCTTCAGTTTTAGTAATATATTTTGAATACATTTTATTTTCATATTTTCTGTCTTCAGTTTAATCTTAGATAAGATGTTAGTAATTATTTTGCTTTTATTTTCTTATTAGTTTTGTAAAAAAAATACTTATAAACATATATATATATATATATATATATATATATATATATATATATATATATATATATATATATATATACATACACACAAATAAATTGTTCTTATAAAATTTTTATTATTTTTTACTTAAACTAAGTAAAAGAAATAAAATACATATTTTATATTTACATTTTTTTATTGTTGTAATTTTAGTTAACAATAAAAACGCTAGACCAAACATTTGCTTATTAATATTGTTTCATATTTAATATTTAGTTTCATAATTTTTTAGGATTCACAGATAAACAGAAAGTTCAAAAGAACAGCATTTATCTTTTGGAACATTATAAAAGTCTTTACTGTCACTTTTCATCAATTTATTCCATCCTTGATGAATAAAAACATTAATTTCCTTAAAAACCTTTGTATGACGGGCTTTAAAGCAGTCTGTGACTTTCTAAATCATGATCTTGTGCGTGTTAATTCCAGCTCTTTGTTGCTGGCGTTCGGCGAGCGCAGATAAATATTCTTCATCAATAGGTCACAGCCTAATCTATGCTGAGAGATAAATTCATTTGAAAAACCAAAAATTCAATTACCAGTGACCTTTCCTGAGTAACTGGAGCTGCGTGCAACTAAACAATATCATGTCCTCGTCTTGCTCTCTGTATTTTTCCTCCATGTTCTGCTTAAATGTCAATCAGCCGTGAACACATTAATGTCTTTTAGAAATCAAAGTCTGTAATATGAGATCTGTTTTTTATTTATTTATTTTTTTGTGGTTAGACGTGAGGGTTTAAAATAAAATAAAATAAAATAATTTAAAATTAAATTAAATTAAATTAAATTAAATTAAATTAAATTAAATTAAATTAAATTAAATTAAATATTTTTTTTTATTAAATGAATAAAAGGTTGTATTGTGTAATGTGATCGAAGCAGCACTGACTTTAACAAAAGACAGGAGAATTTAAATTTCCTTAAAGAGACAGCACATAATTAAAATGCAAATTGATGGTGTTGCTTTACATGTACAGTGTCGAGATGAAAATAAAGCACTACAGCGTTATCTATCGAACCGTTCAGAACGGAGAGATGCTGACGGACCGTTAAAGAGAGAGAGGCTTACATAAATGCAGCATACATTATTAAACACGACTCTTCAGACATCAATAATTCCATGTTTGTAGGAAAGCAGAACATGTTTTGGTAAAGAGCCAATATTATACACCAATGCTTGCAGTATTTTCTGTGTTTCTGGACATGTACATTACTCTTTTCTCCAGAGAAGAAAGCTTTGGTGAAATAAACAAACATTTCCCATCATGCTCCTGGTCTCTCATGTGTAACCAGTGAAGATCAGCGGCTGTCGAGTGCCAGTATCAGCCTTTTACTGTAACATACCGTATTCCACAACACAAACAGACAAATAACTACATGACTGGACAATGATAATCCAATATATATATATATATGAAAAAAAAAACATAAAAGATAAAAGGCAATAAAAAGATAAAAATAAAATTAAAATAAAATTAAATTAAATGCTTCTATATAAAGTCAAGGGGGAGCTGGAGTCTATTCAATAAAAAATATCTAATAAACTAAAAATAAAATAATTATAAATTTAAATAAATCCATAAAAAAAAGTTAAATAAAGCAACAAAAAAAAAAAAAAAAGACTTCTCCTGTGTAGGGTCATGTAGATTCTATTATATATATATATATATATATATATATATATATATATATATATATATATATATATATAATAAAAAATATATCCATCCGTCACAAGGCAATAGGAAAAATAATAAATAAAGTTAAAATGAATAAATAACAATAATAATAATAATTACAACAAATTAGAAAATGAAATAAAAATAAGATTAATAAAAAAATGCTTTCAAGTCTATTCAATAAAAATAAATAAATGCAAAATTATAAAGTTTAAATAAATCAATCCATCCATAAAATATAAGAGAAGAAAACAAAACAATTTTTTTAAAAAAAGCCTTGTCCTACGTAGGATGATATGAATGCCTAATAAAAATAAATATGAATAAATAATAATGAACTTAAAATAAATTAATAACAACTACAATAATAATACAATTAAATAAGAAAAAATCAATAAAATAATAAAAAGTAAAAAATTAATTAAATAAAAAAATAAGAAAAATAATTAATATTTCATTTCAGGAACGGCTCCCAACTTCATGGTTCTTGGATCGGATCAAGGTTCTTGGAGATTTTTGGAGGCTAAATATTTGAACAAACACGAAGCTTTTAAAGTTGAATGATGTGAGCGAAAGATCAGAAGTGTAAACGCTCAGAGAAGCCAAACAAACATCTGCGTCCTGTGTGAGTAAATCTTTCGCTTTCGTTAGAAGAGCAGTGGTGTTTTAATATCATTGATTTACATCAGATAAGCAGTTGCGAGAATCTATTTATTTATTTATTTATTTATTTATTAAGTCTCTTTGGATAAAAGTGTCTGCTATGACTAAATGTAAATTATTTTATTCATCCAAGCAATCATACTATAGGACAAACCGTTTGGAGGACGGGTTAATGAATGGATGCATGGATTATTTTTATTTTATTTTTGGTCCATTTTTTATTCATTTATTTTATTTTATTTATTTATTTTTTCTATTATTATTTTTTTAGAAAATGGATCATAATTGAATTATATTATATAAATTACAGGAAAAGCTGAAAAAAATTATTTATTTATTTATTTATCTGCATAGCACAAGCCATTTAGAGGATGGACTGATGCATGGATTATTTTATTGTATTTTCATTTTTTTTTTTCACACAACCCTACATTAGACAAACACTTTAGAAGATGGATTATTACATTTTATTTATTTATGTTTTATTTTTATTTATTTCTATTTTTTTTTTTTTCAACAAAATATTAAATGATTTTTTAATAGTTTTATTTTTAGTGTTAGTTAATGATAACGGAACCGGTCTCTGTTTCCATTAAGGGTGTGTGTGTGTGTGTATCTGTGTGTGTGTGTGTGTGTGTGTGTATCTCTGTGTGTGTGTGTGTGTATGTGTGTGTGTGTGTGTGTGTGTATCTCTGTGTGTGTGTGTGTGTTTGTGTGTGTGTGTGCGTGTGTGTGTGTGTGTGTGAGTGTGTGTGTGTGTGTATCTCTCTGTGTGTGTGTTTGTGTGTGTGTGTGAGCGCGTGTGTGAGTGTGTGTGTGAGAGTGTGTGTGTGTGTGTGTGTATCTCTGTGTGTGTGTTTATGTGTGTGTGTGTGAGTGTGTGTGTGTGTGTGTGTGTGTGTGTATCTCTGTGTGTGTGTGTGAGCGCGTGTGTGAGTGTGTGTGTGTGTGTGTGTGTGTATCTCTGTGTGTGTGTGTGAGCGCGTGTGTGAGAGTGTGTGTGTGTGTGTGTGTGAGTGTGTGTGTGTATCTCTCTGTGTGTGTGCGCGTGTGTGTGTGTGTGTGTGTGTGTGTGTATCTCTGTGTGTGTGTATGAGCGCGTGTGTGAGAGTGTGTGTGTGTGTGTGTGTGTGTGTGTGTAAGGCTGCTGAGCGCAGCATGTTTTCATCACAGACTGTGTCACAGTGTTCAGATCTGTCAGGTTGGCTGTAGTTTGTTGTAATGTCAGTAATCGTGTCTCATTACAGCGACCCGTCGTCGTCTGCTGGAGTTCATCACCTCTCATTCGCTTAATGAGTTTCTCTTGACTTTTCTTTGTCAAACACAAATGTGTGCTAAAAATAACACGTTAAGCCCTCGGGACGACCGACTGCTGCCACGTTTGTGTTTCCAATGAATATCTGGATGAATAATCCTCCCGTTTCTGCCTGAGATGTAAATGAGTTAGATTAGACTCTAAATGCATGAAAGGAAAGCAGCACCTTTCTGCTCTAATGACGCTTGTGCTCTTTAAAGCAGCGGATCAAATGATGAAGTACGTCCTGAAAGACACAGCGTTAGCATGATCTGTGTGTGATGATCGATCAAAGGAACAATTCACCTCCATATCTGTCCCGAATCACTCAAGCTTCTGCGTGCTGTTGCATTTTAAAGACTTCTGCTTCTGTAATTGTGTTCCACAGAAAAATGAGACTCAGGTGAGTTAACGTCCTGTGACGTTACGAATGTGACTGGAGTTTAATGTGAGGAACTTTTGCACTCTCGTTCTGGCTGTTTTCAGGTTTTTTGTTTCTCCTCTTGTCATCAGAAATTACTCTTTCTTCCATCACCTGTTTTAACACACACACACACACACACACACACACACACATGAGGTGATGTTAATGAATGCATACTGTGATGTAAGTGATCGCTGATAAATGCAACAAAATAAAATACCATTTAATTTCTCCATAAAATGTGTCATAGATCTCAGCAGCGTGTCTGATGCTCTCTAATGGCCTTTGACCACATAAAACCTAATTATGTTCGATTGGTTGTGAATAGAATCATCTGTTTATTTATTTCATTCCCATGAGTCTCAAAGTGTGTCATTGAGGTCATGCACAAAACCAAACGCTGTTTTCTTCAGAATGAGAAACAAAATCTTGGAAAAACAATCCTGTTGTTTTTTGTAGAGTAGTTTAAATATATATTCAGGACAAACTGTATGTTTCACAGTTAAAAATTACAGAGAATGCACATGAAGAAACTTTAATCATGAAGGAGATCCTGAATATCACTCTTTTTAATTCTGCATTAAATCAAAGAGTGGGACTCTAGCGTGCATGTTCATTAGTTATTGCCCAGCTTCTCTAAGGACTGTTAGAAGCTGAATTAGTCGTCTAGGTAGTTGTCGTGTGATGCAGAGTGAAGCTGACTCATTCTGCTCAAGGACATGTGCGTTTACACGATTAACAATATGAGGATTCGTGCTTCGATACAGAGTGATGAGCTGGAGAGAAGGATGTGTTTGACGCATGATTGTGATGCTTTCGCTCTGTTCTCTTCACAGCGCCTCCGACCGTCCGGATCATGCACTCGGGTCACGCGTGTAACGTGGAGGAGGAGCGTTACTCTGAGAGGGTTTACACCATCCGAGAGGGAGAGATGCTCGAGCTCACCTGCCTGGTCACCGGACATCCACGACCACAGGTGAGAGAGAGAGAGAGAGAGAGAGAGAGAGAGAGAGAGAGAGAGAGAGAGAGAGAGAGATGACCACCACCTGTCAATCACTGCCTGAACATCCCATAGGGATGCACCGATATATCGGCCGATAATCGGTATCAGCATACATACTGTCAATCAAAAGGGGGTTGAAATATGTATCAAAACTGCTACTCGTGTGAAGGAAAGGTCTCTAGAATTTAGGGTTGCCAAAGTAGACATGATAATGCACTCCCTTAAAAAATAGTGTTGTTAACTCAGGTTCTGTTTGACTCTATGAATCACCTGTAGTTTTAAGTGCAGTTCACTAAAAGATAACAATTCTGGCATCATTTACTCACCCTCAAGTTGTTCCAAAGCTGTATGACATAAGAAAAATGGCTTTGAATTCTTCAAAATATCTTTTGTGTTTAAAAGATGAAAGAAACATACAGGTTTGGAACAATTTGGGAGTGAGTAAATGATGCCAGATGTTTCATTTTTGGGTGAACTGTGTATTTAAGTCAGGGTTGCCAGGTATGTGGTTTTTCCCTTCACTAAACATTATTTGTAATGTTGCTCCCATCCAATAACAGCAAAGAGCTTTGTGTATCAAAGTCTCAGCTTTCAAATTCTGTCTGTTTTCACACAAAAATCAATAAATAAATGTGGCGTGAGAGTTCGCTGTAGCCACGTCAGTTCAAGCATGAGTTTCTTGCACTTGAACATATTGTAAGGTGGAATAAACATGAATTAATCGGTTAGCAATATTTTAGGAGAAATTTTGTATCGTTGCATCCCTAATAACCATCATTATTGAGACACTTTGTGTAATGTTGTGTGGTTGATTTATTAAGAAAAGGGGTTTGTTTGAGGCATTGCCTGGTTATTTATTTATTTATTTATTTTATTTGTTTTGTTATTATAAATCATTTTTGGCCCACTGACAGATTAATAAACTTGCATTTTTTTGTTTGTTTGTATGTTTTCTCTTGCTTGTCTTGTCCAGAAGCGAGACTGGTTTTGATGGCTGTGAGTTTTTTTTTTGTTTAAGTGCTGGACGTCTGTGTCAGCAGCAGCTCAGAGTCTCAGAGATGATGTGCATGGTGGGGATTGAGCCTTTTGACATTAAGGGGTTTTTGATGCAGATTTAAAACATGAAATGACAAATATCTGTCATATTATGTGCTGAACTACTGCTCTTCAACCAGAAAGTGTTTATGAGGTCAGATCTTGGAGCATTTTATTCCAAGATGTCCACTTATAGTGACAGCAATGTGGTAACTTATTTGTTTGTTTATTTTTGTACATTTATTTATTTATTTATTTAGATCTCTTTCACACTTTCTCTGATCATTAGTTCAAAATCAAAGAGGTTGTATATTTTAAAATCAAGATAATTATACTAAAATATAGAAAATATAAAAAATATAATAATTTTTTATATAAAATTGCGAAAGATACATTGCAAAAATTAAGTTCAAGAAATATGTTTTACTGTTAAAGTAATTAATTTTTTCTATTTTCAGTTTTCATTTCATTTTAGTTTTTTTTTTTTTTTTTACAATTTTGTTGCGTGCATTTGTCGTTTTTATTATTTATTTTATTTTATTTTTCTATTTACATATATTTTAGTACTTCAACCAAAACGTCTTTTCACTTCCAATTTCAGTTAAAAATTTAACATCTAATTTAAATAATTTATTTTATTTCAGCTACAGTTAAATTAACAAAACATTATTTGATTCAAAGTCCAAGTGCCTCTGTCATGATCTGGTCACTAAACTTCTGTTAATTCACCACCAGACGTCATCGACTCTCACACTATACAACACACCCTGGACTACATTTCCCATGCTCCATTGCACCAATCACATTCACCTGATAACAATCTCACACACACAGCACAATCATCAGACACGCTTTATAAGCATTGGACTTCCCCTCACACACTGCCGAGTATTGTTCTGCACGTATCCCTCTCCTAATCATAGCTGCGATACCTAAGCTTTTTCCGTGTTCCTTGTTTCCATAGTCTTGTTTCCGTTTATAGTTTTCATAGTTTAGTCGTGTAGTCCTGTTTTGACCCTTTGCTCAGGATTCTGGATTACCCCTCTTGCTTAGTCCTCTGGATATTATTCGTTCATCGAAGACCCACACATGCCCGAGGATTACTCTTGTGTCTTGCCCTCTATATACCTGTTTGCCAGTGTTTGACCCATGCCTGTTATGACCATGTCTCTGTCCAATAAAAGCTTGCATATCGATCTGAATGTCTCGCATCTCATCGGCTTACCAATATAACAAACATTTCTGGGAAATACAGTAATGCACATGCTGTAAAATTAAACAAGTTGGGTTTTCTTAAAAATCATGGTAGTTACTAAAATCCCCAAAATATGAAGCAAAAATGTGTAGGTCACTGACAGAAAACAACACTGTTTTGTTTTTGTTTATTATAGCATTTTTATATTTTCATTTAAGTTTGAATACTTTTCTATGAAATAGAAAATATGAAGCTAAATTTCAATGGATATCATGTTGGTTGTTCTTATTTATAACATGAACAGCAACAGTCAAGATTTGTACAGTAATTCTGGTGATTTGTGAGCAGCATTCATCCGGTTTGGGCTTGATCTTTTAAAGAAGTCTGTCTTGCTCGGATGTTAATTTCCGCTGTGCTTTATTTAGCCGTGGCAGAAGGTTGTTTTGCAGCTCAATCTGCTGGACTGGATAAATGAAATGTGATTTTTGGAGATTGACTCTGCCCATTCACCCTAATTAATATTTAATTCCCCTTTGATCAATGTACAAGCTGTTAATTTGTGGCGGAACAGTCACACGCGGCAGGTATTGATCCCAATATTTAAGGTGAAGCCCACTGAATTAGTGCGACACACCGACCACGACTCATCTCGTTTCCGATGCTTCATTAAAATGTGAAAACGATCAAAGACTCCTTGTGTCTCCTCATTAGGACGGAAGACATCTGATCCGGTCCAGAGCCACGCCGAGCTTTGACTTGGACTCGCTGATCCAGATCTTGGTGTTTCTCCAAACATGGTTTGATTCAGTGCTCATTACAGTGTGTTAATGTGAATAATAAAGGACCAACCGTTAGTATCACGTCTGTGAATGTCTCGCTGAACAAAAGTAATACTTCACCCGAACGGGATCATTCTGTTCCACAAAGTCATTTTGGAGCCCAGCAGCTTCTGTTCACGCCATTGTATGAAGAGGAGCAGTGTGAACTTTCTGCTTTCTGTAATGTTTCACAGACAAGAGAAAGTCATGCAGGTTTGAATGACATGAGGACAAGGAAATGATAGATGACACAACGGTCATTTTAAGTGAAATGCCTCTTTAAGTAGTTTGGACAGATTGTCTCCTGTTCCCATATTATTTTGACCAAAGCTTTTATGAACACACACACACACATTTTTTGTGTGTGTTTTCTTGATATTCTGCATAAGTCCTTATTGCAAGGACTAATGCATAAAATGCATAAAATGCATAAAATGCATAAATTGAAATGTATGATGACTGATTTACAGTATTTCATGATTTGAAAAACATAAACCTGCAGAATTCTTCACACTGTGACCCTTATGGAATGTATTCATTCCTTCTCTCTTTCTTTTTTTGTTCTTCATGCATGCATGCAAGATTTCCATCAGATTCATGCTGTGGTGAAAGACACGTCTCATTTCTTGATATTCTGCAGTTCTGACTTCGGTATTCTTGCGTTCTCATTCTGATCACATATTCCTGTGCTGCGGTTTTATGTTTTGCATATTTTCATATGGACAGTAAATGTTCTGCTGTATCTGCGTGGCGCTGTGGCCTTTAACTGCTTTCATCATCTGATTCAGACACATTTCCTATACGAGCGGCACCATGCAAAAACCAAACAAGCAATTAGGAGGCAAAGTGTGGGGTTTGGAGAGCAGTGATTTCAGCAGGTCGCGAGAGTGATTTACTGGCCATGCGTGCGTTGGCATACTTTGGCAGAATCATGGTGATGGCGAACGGCATCTCAATTAGACCCTCGGGCAAATCGAGTGTCTATTTCACTCGCTGTCAGGACACTCCATTCCCACCAGACGCAGATCCTTATATTAGAAACTGCTGAAGCGTGATATAGAGGCGTTTGTTTAAAATCTCACATTTAAAGGAGTAGTTCACCCAAACATTAACATTTCCTGAATATGTGCTCATCCTCAAGCCATCTGAGATCAGGATGAGTGTGTTTCTTCATCAGGTTTGTAGAAATGTTGCACTGCATCAGTGTCTCATCAATGGATGCTCTGCAGTGAATGGGTGCCGTCAGAATGAAAGTCTGATAAAAACATCACAATAATCCACATCACTCCAGTCCATCAGTGAACATCTGGAGAAGACAAAAACTGAAACACATCCAGCATTAAGATGATTTTAACTCAAACACATAGAGTCTATAATCCATAATAACACTTCCTCCAGTGCAGCCTTTAACTGTCATTCTGCATTATTGACACACTGTTTTCCTAATGAATGTTGTTCAGTTGCTTTGACACAATCTTTTTTGTTTAAAGCGCTGTATAAATAAAGGTGACTTGACTTGACTTACTTAAAGGGGTCATATGAAGCGCTAAAAATAACATTATTTGGTGTAATGCAATGTGTTTATGCAGTTTACGTTTAAAAAAACACATTATTTTCCACATAATGTACATTATTGTTGCTCCTCTATGCTCCGCCTTCGATTTTTACAAAGCTCATTGTTCTGAAAAGCGAGGTGTGCTCTGATTGGCCAGAAATCCAGTGTATTGTGATTGGCTGAATGCTTCAAGCGTATGACGCAAATGTTACGCCCTTTAACACTGTTATGGCGTCTCCCGACATGAACAGACAAAGCCAAAAAAACCCAGTACAAACGAGGCATTTGATGCATCCAGTGGGGACATAATTACTGATTATAATGACTTATACTGTGTTTTATATACGTTTTTTTGTGCATTGTGCTGCGTAAACATAAAACCATGTCTGCATTTGTGATCTGATTTAATGGGGATGAAGGGACGAAGCAATGAACTTATTAAACTCCCACAGTCCCTGCCTGAAAGTCTCAACTTTCATGAGATTTTTCCTTGAATCGTTGTAATTCTGTGTTTTGAAGGCCTGATTATATTCTCTCGGCAGTTTGACAAGCACCTGTATATTTCAGAAATGAGAGCAAGGCTTTATATCGTTTGTGTTTTTCTTGCTGGGTTTCCGGCAGAAGCTCGTCTCTATTGAATCTTCTCACAGAGATCATGACCGACTCGATTCATATTCACAACGACAACTCAGTTTAAAATGACTGTCAGATTAATCACAAAGCACTGAAAGTGAGGATTTAGAGTCTGTCTGTCCTCTAAGGCTCTGGCTTTCACACAGAATCACAACACTGTGTGTTAAACACTCGCTCACATGGCTTTAAGGCTTGGACACACCAAGCAGACTTCAAAGAACTAGCGGCGACGAAAGCTGACGGTGTTGTCGCCTCGCATCGAAAACTTCGGACCAAAAAGCTGCACAGGAACACACTGCACAGACTACAGCTGACGGCAAACTAACACATGCATTCTGTGCATTTCTGAGAGGAATGAGAGGTCTATATCAGCAGCTATTAACAGTATATATTCGTCATTCAAAAGAAGAAACCGAAACAAAGATACTTAATACTCGAGTTATTAATTCCAGTCAATGCTTTGTTTGTTAGGTCTCTGAATTTGAACAGTGCCTGTAAAAAAATAGCATATTTTTTTCGTGAGGTTACATTTATGCCAGTAATGAGTTGGTCGGCCCGATTCACACAAAAGGACAAAAACAAAGCCTCCCTCTACCTGTCTCGACTTTCCCAAGATCCCATGACTGGGACGCTCAATCCTCATCAGATCCTCCCCTCGGTTCTAGAGGAACACGACGGTTAATCTCCATCTCAACTGGGACGCGATGGTGAAATAAAGTGAATGGCAGCATGTGGTATCACCTTGTCACTCCGCTTGACATTGCAGAGGATGCAGCGTCTTAGCATGCTAGCTAAATTGACACTGGCATTGTCGAGACAAAATGTTGAGGAGGGACTCCCAGAGGACTTGGGCTGGCATTTGTTTGACAAACGAGTGACTGTGACATAGTGCCACACAGCATCTTCACACACACGGCTGTAGAAAGATGCAACTTCAACTGAAAATGTCAGACGTGTTGAGTTGAGGATCGAGAGCTGGCTGCATAAAAAAAAAATAATAGCAATAACACATTTCTCACAAATCTCGTCTGTGCTTGTGAAAGCTGTTGCGTTTGATTGCTTGTACATAGACTAAAGCAAATATCATCTAGAGAGTAAACCGCGAGTTTAATTCACAGCATGATTCATTGTTTTCAAGGTCGGGTCGCTGCAGTTTCAGGTTCAGTGTTTATTGGTGCATCCACATTTATTTCAGACCTGCGTTCCAGATTTCTGCAGACTAACAAGCTTTGACTTGCAGAGTTTTGATGCTCAGGCTGATGTTACGTCTTGTGTGGGGGGGTTATAGTCACGCTGTCGGCTCCTATAAAGAGAAGCACAAAATAGCAAGACAACACAGGAGAACTGGGTACAAATTTTAACGAATAGATATCACCATCTTACTCCCAGTTGATTAATCATAATGCATTGTGACACTTGTTTTGTATTTTGAAATGTTATGTTTAAATACTCAAATGATGCATTGTCTAATGAAATATGCACTGATTTGCATTATGTTTACAGAACAAATAAACATTGGTTCAGAATTTATTGGAGTTAAATGATTTTATGGAGGGAATTTTGGGTTTCTCTTTTTATCACTCCATAAATCAGGAAATACTTTCAACACACAATAAAAAAATATATATATATTTTTATTTTAACCAACTTTTTAGAAGTAAGATGTTAACTACATAACAGATAAGTGATATATGAACAAACCCCTCAGTAAAAACCTTCAGAATATAGATAAGAATAAAACTCTAAGTTTTGGTGTTTGTAAGTGCTTCTGAACTGGAGAAAAAACTTTTAATAATATGCATTGGAATCGAAATCTATATAGTGCAAGTTGAAAAAGTTGAATAAAACAAATGATTAAATGTATTTTTGGATGTTTTATTTCCACTAGTCTGAACATTGGTTCTTTAAATGTTGTGTACATATCAGAGTTAAAGATTTTTTACAAAAGGGATTGTGGATTTCAGTTTTTTTATCACTCTAAGAAAAAAAATACATTTTCAGTATTTTTTAATAAAATGTTAAAAAATATATCAGGTGAGTGATATATTGACAAACCCCTCAGTAAATATCTTCAGACTATAGAGGGGAATAAAACTCTAAGTTTTGGTGTTTGTAAGTGCTGCTGAAGTGGAGGAAAAACTTTTTAAAGAGACTTATTGTCACTGAAATCTATATACGCAAACAGGTAACATGCCATAAAATAAACATTTACAGTAAATATCTATTTTGGATGTTTTCTTTTTCACTAGTCTTAAAGAATACAAGTTTAGAAACCAAAATTGGACAGTGCATAAAAAATAAAAGATATTGCCTGTAGTAATTTGCATTTTTCTGTGGTGTTCAGCAGAGTTGAGTTACAAAGGCCGTTTGCAGCTGTAATATGTGAAACTCTTTTATAGATGTAGATTATCCACATGCATCAGACATGCATCGCTGCTTCTGCACTGATTCATGCAACATTAACATGTTTATATGGTTCCTTCAGCGCTCCATTAGACTCTAAATGGTGCGTAATGTGTGAAATGGTATAGAGACTCAAGTGTTTTTTTCCCCTCATGCAGATTCGATGGACCAAGACAGCAGGAAGTGTTTCGGACCGATTCCAGGACTCCAGCGTGTTCAACGAAACACTCCACATCGCCAAGATCCAGAGACATCAAGGCGGACGCTATTACTGCAAGGCCGAGAACGGACTGGGTTCACCGGCCATCAAGTCCATCAGGGTGGACGTCTACTGTGAGTCCAGCTCAGATGTTTTGTCTGAATGTCCTGCGGTGAAACAATAACACTGTCGTCATCCAGAAAATCAATGTGAAGCACATCAGATCATTTGATAAGAAACGTTTGAGTTCAAATTGAGATCTGAATTTTGATTTGCAGAACAGTTTGAGACGTGAGATTACTGGAGTGTTTTTTACGATTGTTTTGACGTTGTGAGCGCAGTGAGATCTTGTGTAGAAGCCAAGTCAGACTGTATGACGTCAGTGGCCTTTTATGTCAGACTTAATGTTATCCATCTCGTTTATGATTTTGCCAATGATTGACAGCAGTTTTGGGAATTGCATCGTTTTTATCACTAAAGATGATCGAGAGGAGACATTATGACATTACTGAGCAGAGAGAGGAGGACCAGAATGAAAACAAATGCCAAATTCAAACCTGTGTTTCCCAAAACTACAACATCCCAGCTCTGAGAGTATGTGGAGTTCTTTAAGGAATATTTCATGATGTAGAATTCTTAAAGATCATGTCCGAATCTTTCTTTACATTTAGAGATTAAGATTTAATCATATAACTAAAATGAACTTGATTTCTCATCAGCATCTATAAGTCAATTTCACAAAAACCCTCAAAAACATCATATTTTCAGGTCCTGGTCTTTCATTAAAAAATCTGAAGAAAATTACATGCAACCCCTCGAAAATTTGTATTACTGTAATCCAGAAGAAAAATACACTGTGAAGTGTGTATATATACTTAAAATAAATTATATAATTGTGAAGTGTTTACACATCATTCTAGTACTTCTTATATATATTTATTTTTATTTGTTTAATTATTTTAATTATTTTTATTTTTATTAAAGGTATTAAAATGAATGAGATTCTAATGAGAATCACTGTTTAGAATAATGTCAGGAAACAATTAAAAATAAAACAAACTACTGAAAAATTATAATAATGATAGTTAGGTCAGAAATGTGTTGAATTGTCATGAAAATAATGAAGCAGTGCAGAAAATGTTAATGGTCCTAAGCTTCATGTACTTTATGTAAAATTCCTAGTCTTTTCCTTTTGATTTTGGGGTGATTATGATCCTGATTAATGAGCAATCCAGCATCTCTTCTGTAGTGATCCAGAACATCAACCCGAACCCAACAGATCCTCAGAAGCGGTGTTTCTGTAATGATGGAGGTTTGTCTTCCGTCACTACCGGATCTATTTCACAGATCCAGGTCGAAGGAGGAGAGGTCTGGAGGATTGTGTTTCAGCTTTGATCTGGAGTCGCTCTGAGGAGAGAGGATTTCCACGAGCTGTTTGATAGAGCGGCCAGAACTCAGCCTCTCTTGAGCCGAGCTTCAGATCTGAGAGCTGAACCACATCCAGATCCTCCGCAGTAACAGAAGAACTGCTCTGGGTACAGGTGAACCGAAGGACCATAACCCTTAGTTATTTATTTAGTTCTAAATTCATAGAACATACACTACTCGTTTTTTAAATTTTGGGGTATTTTTTTCCCACAAAGGCTGCATTTATTTGATCAAAATATAGTAATAAAAATTTAATAAAATCTGAAATATTATTCTAATGTGAAACATCTGTTTTCTGTGTGAATCTGTGTTAAAGTGTAATGTATTTCTGTGATGCTCCGCTGTATTTTCAGCATCATTCCTCCAGTCTTCAGTGTCACATGATCTTCAGAAATCAGAATAATATGATGATTTACTGCTCAAGAAACATT